>NC_140030.1:88593509-88598509 GCF_963513975.1 Fringilla coelebs | reverse complement strand
GTTCTTCAGCTGGGCTGCCTCTTTGCATTCAGAGTTCATAATTGGGCTCTGTTTTGCTGCTCTAACAAGTGGAGTCCAACAAATAGATAAGAGGAGGAAAATACAGTTGGACATGTCCCATCCTACTTTTCCTGACTTTCATTTGGATAGATATGTGGCCCCTTGAAAATGAAAAGTTGATAAAACCCTAATGTGCAAGTAAAATGTAGTCTTTCTCCAAGCAGAATCTGCCAGGATAGAATGAAACTGGTTGGTAATCCCATGCAAACAAAGTGAACCACCTGTGGTAAAGTTAGAGATCTTGGGAAGCAGATTGTCATTACTTTAGTAATTATACACAAACACTTCTTAGTAAAGTGGATTAGAATTTGAAGAATAGATCAGCTTTATGTTCCACTATGAAAAAGGAAAAGTGTGTTAATTGCTCATAGACAGTAGCTTACACAGAGGCACTTCACAGCTGAAGAATATGATATGGAAAAGACCTTTGTTTAAATAACACGAGCAGTGTTGTGACATGGACAAACTAAAATCCTTAATGCATGGCAAGGAAAACAGAGGCAAAGCAATATGACATAAAAAGAGTTCTGGATTTAAATGTAGTATTTGGGGGTGCCATCTGTGTCAGGCGTAGCTAAAGGCACTTTTTTGTATCTGCATTTCTTTCTTAGGCTTGTATTAAATGTATGCAAATATTTTTATGTGAGGTGGTTGCAAAATATAATATGTATGAGTAGTTTCTACATACTTCAGTTAAATATGCATATGGATTTTAAAATCCATTTAACCAGAGTACCTAAGAAAATAAAATTCTTTTTTCTTTTTAGAAATATGTCATACTTTAGTGTTGATCAGAAGAGCACGTGTAATGTTGTCTGTCCCTAGCAGTTGGAATTGTACCACTTTAATTATCAGGTTATAATTCTCTCATACAAAAAGAATTTTCAAAATTAAACAGAATTAATGTATAAGCCCATCAATAACTGCATTACAGCCTTGCACTTACGTAAGCCTTCAGGTAAGATTATGGTATTTCAGATGTCTGAAACAGTTGTTGATCTTAAATACCAAATATACAGCAATAGTTAAACTGATTAGGGATAAACTTTTAGCCTTTGTTCTAAAGTTCTGAAGTGAAGCAGAGTGGATTTAATTCAGGCCTTAAATCTCCCTTGAATATAATTTATTTAGTACAGCAATATGGGGCCTCACATTTTTTATAAGTAGGGTTCAAGTATTTATTATATAAATTAGTTGGTCTACAAACTCTGACCAGCTCCTGATAATACTTGACCTACAGTTCTTACCTGTGGTAGTATTTGACCTTAAGATATTTTTGTAGTTATTAAATGTTTAATCTTTAGTAGTATCATTTATACCAGGAAATTTACTTAGACAAGTACCATCAGTAATTTAAAAATGCTTTCATACAGTTTGCTCACTTTATCCATTTTTTATTTGCAGTTGAAAAATGAAGAAAAAGATACATATGAGGAAAACCTCCATTACCCTTTTCTTCTCATTTTAACCAAACAGAAATAGAAGATTACACCTTTTTTTTTTTTTAAGATGGACTGCTGAAAATTATTCGATGTATGTGGATGGTCAGGCAATGTGGAATGCTCATCTTCCCCCATTTATGTCCCTGAATCATCACTGGGGAAATATTTCTAGTCTAAATGCTGTGAAAGATATTGTGGATTGTTTTGCAGAGTATAAACATTGAGACATCTTTTTTTTTGTATCATTTTAGAAGGTATTTTTCCAATTATATTCCAGCCTTAAACTGATTGGACTTCCAATGTATGCATTAACAAAGGTGTAGAGCTGGCTTCCTTCCATTTCGTGCCTTTAAACTTGCATGTACTTTGCTGATCTCTTTAAATGCTATTTTGAGGTGTATTTGAAAATATATGGATAATATACTTTGTGGGCTTAGATAATTGGTTGTAAAGAAGTGAATGCATTGACACTTAATTAGTAAGGAAATAGTTTTCTGAAGATCTTCTTAAAGTGCACCTATTGAATCCTTGTATTTTGCTGCCTTTTTTTTTTTAATTCCACTGTTGATTTTTCTATCCATGATTGAAATGTCCTCATTTGCTTTAGTGTTGAAGGCCCCTTTTCTATATGTGTGTATGTATGTTTTTTTCCAGCAGGACTTTTCCTCCTGTAGATGTATAAGAAATTATGCATCAGACAAAAGCCTCATAAACTGACCATTTGTCCTTTGGACACAATAGCCTGCCCAGCCCCTCTGCTCCTCCTCTCCAATTATGTGTGATTAGTCTCAGTGTGTTGTGTCAAGAAGGGGGAGTGTGCTGAGTGCTTATTATCTGTTTAGGTACAAGAAGAGCACATTTAGGTTCTGACTATGAATGGAAAGTGAGTCTTTATCAGGACTAAAATCTAAATGCTACTATCCTAGAAATTGCTTTCAAAAAAACACGTGTTTTTTTTATAAATTCCAAGAAACACTGTAAGAACTAAAGTATTTTATAATGTAATCAAACTACCTCCTTTGAATTAGTTTATTTTGTGATATATTGTGGCCCTTATATTTGATATACACTTAATGTGATTTTTCTTGTACTGGAAAAGACAAAAATCCTACAAAAAACCAGGAGCAGCATCTGATGTATTAACAGTTTAACAGACTGTTTTAATGACTTCTCAGTAGCAGTCTTTAAATCACAACACTTTTAAAATATTGACAAAAGAGAGAGAGGCAGAGACCATGATTGAGAGAGGAAGGTACTAGCTGCAAGCGAGTGTAGAGAATCTTGCTGAAATACATTAATTAAAAGAATTGCAATTTGACAAGAAGCATTCTTCCATATTTAACTCATTGGCCAGCATGTAAACCACAAGCCCCTGGAAGTCTCTTGCTCTTCTGCTTCTTCCCAAATAAATTTCTTCACTACCAGTTTGCACGTCCTTGTATTCAGTACTTTTTATGCTCCATTAGAGCACCTAGATGGATCTTAGAAGGCATAGGTCAAGTCGCAGTTAGATCATACATTTCTTTCGCACAAAAACTTGAATTGCAATGCCAAGTGATGGGCTAACATCACAATAACAGCAATTTATTCCTCTTTTGATAAAAAGCAGCCTATTCTCGGTGTTAGATAAAGACCAGGGGCAATGCAAACCAACCATTTATCCCAGAACTGAGCAGTATAGCTGGTATGAGTTTCATATTCAAACTCCTGTTGGAAAATACTTGTGCAGAAAGAAATCAAAAGCATTTAGGAGTAATTTGAAATTGCTGTGAAGATGGCTTTAGTGTAATTAGTTTTGTTTTGTTTGTCCCACACAGCAGTGCCTTTGTTTCTCTAAAAGCATGTACAAGGAAATCTTCATAATCAACAAAGCAGTGTGGAAAATAGCGCAATATTAAAATTTGCAAACCTTTTATTTTTGAGAGGACTTGAATGTCTGCTGTACAATAATCTAATAAAGATTGTTAGTTGCCAAAAATAGAGGCAACGTCATTTGGAAATTGCGGTTTTAGCTCTAAGAAGAAAACAGTTTTACTCAAATTTGTAGCTGATAATTGCTTTTTATTTCTTTAGTGTCTGTCGCTTGAGTTGAAGGCTTTGCACAGGTGCTGTCGTCCCTAAAGTGTGTAATTGATGGCTTGTTTACCAAAGATGCATTTAGGTTTCATCCTGCAAACTCATATTGGAGCTCCACAGGCAGTAAAGTTACTCATCTACATAAGTGCTTGCAGGTTTGGTCCATGTACACATTTTTACAGGTACATAAACACGTTCTCTTTTTGATTTTTTTTGTTTTAAAATGGGTGTTGAAAAGTCACAGATATAGGATTTACATGAAGCACCAAGAGTGTTCTCTTTTAGATCCATCTCTGAGTCCCTTGCATTAGTAGGTGTTTGAATTGTTTCTGAGCACCAAAATTTTAATAAAAATACAGTGTTTATTAATACATCAAAAATCTTTGCTAAGAAAATGTTAGGCAGCTTGTCAAATCATGCTTATAAAATGTATCAGAGCCTTTTATGTCATGTGTTTTAACTAGTTTCTGATACTTGGTATATTTTTAATGATATAATTTACAGTGTTCTGTAACAGAATATTGAGCTTAATTACTTTGTGTTTGCAAAGCATTTGAAGTTGAATGACACTGTGCAAGAGCAATGCTGGCTTCACTGAGAATGGAAATGTTAGACTGATACAAGTTTTCCTTCACATATTTTGGTAATTCTCACAGCAATGGTGTGTCTTCTTTCTCAGAGAAAAATGTCATAGACGAATGGTATTCTTGTGGACATCCATTCCTTGGGCACAGCTCTCATGCACCTGGTGCCACTGACAGTTTAGTTGTGTCATCTTCAGGATATGAAAGATCAAGAAGAAGATATTCTATTTCCTGCTGTGAGATATGGCAACACCTTGCTTAAAAATTGCAAACTAGTCCCAACTGATAGCATTCTGGAACACTGGGAAAAATCTTTCCATTTAGGAAATAAATTAGGTTTGAAACAAAAAATATCCTAAGGATGAGAGGAGGCAAGAGAACTTGCAATCCCAGGTACCAGTCCAGCTTCAAAATCCTTATTGGACGAGTCATTCACGTTTTGCCTGTAGCTTTAATGGCTATATGTTTGCACAAGGAGGAAAGCTGGATTAAAATTGTTCCCCCCACAAAAAGCATCTTTATATCTTGAGCCTGGCTGCAAACGGTCTATCAAGTGTTACATCTCCATTACAACTCTCCTTTGCTGTTCCCTGAACAAAAGAGGATGCAGTGGGTGGAGCTTTTGATACTCCTCTTGATATGGCAGGTGGCACAGCTGATATGGCGGGGGAAGAGGAAAAAGGGAGCAACACATACAAGTCAAACAGCACTCTGTTTTATTACCCACTCTCTCTAATGCAAGAGGGGAATGACCAAGTCCTTGTTTTTTCACAGGAGAAATTCTAAACATGTAGTTGAGCCTGGATTTTAATGGGGTTTTTTTCCAGTGTGTGGGTTT